>NW_024748849.1:572500-585000 GCF_018991925.1 Homarus americanus
TATGTATGTATGTATGTATGTATGCATTCCCTCACTTTAAGGCCTCACGTCTCTGTACGACACACCTACCATCTTCTGTCAACCTTATCAGCACCTGGTGTCAAAACTCCTTCACTCTGTATCTTATCACGCCCACCCACACACACACACACACACACACACACACACACACACACAAACAGTCTTTCTCTAAACTATCTCAAACCTAAGCTATTAAGAAGTCACTGTTATTTGCTCTCTCTCTCTCTCTCTCTCTCTCTCTTCTCTCTCCAGACAGCACACTCTCACACGGAAGGCCACAGCCCACGGCCACATACTTGAATACAAAGAGAGGTGTGTGTGTGTGTGTGTGTGTGTGTGTGTGTGTGTGTGTGTGTGTGTGTGTGTCTGTGTAGAAGATACTCCCCCCGTTGTCTGTGCGTTTTTTGTCAACCTCCGTGTCCGTGCTTGTTCGTGCACAGGAGAATGTTGATAACTAGGCAGGTGGTGAGGTCACGAACCAGCTACGGCAGGTGGCTAAATGACTTCACAGGTGGCATTTAATTTTTATTGACCCATGACGTCATCAAAGTATTAGAGAGAGAGAGAGAGAGAGAGAGAGAGAGAGAGAGAGAGAGAGAGAGAGAGAGCTAAGAATAACCAAATACCAATAATATTAACAGTACCAACATAAACAAAAATATATAAATAAAATGCACATCAACAACAACACCAACAACGATACCAATTACGACAGTGATATCGGTAACACGAACAATAACCACGACAGAATCCACACATAAACGAGAACTGCAACAAAACAAACCAGATTCGAATCCATGAGATAATCCACTCCAAACGACGAATTCAAAACTCTTTAAAATGTAGAGAAAAAAAATCATGTTTTATTTTCCACTATTTATATATATATAGTTTGTGAGACATGGAATATTTTTGGATAGAGACAGTTGTTTACGAAAAATTATGGTAATTCTTGTGGTTAGGAAACGTGATTAGGTTAAGGTTCGGTTGTGGGGGGGTTCTCTGTGCTGAAGCTTCGAGTAGATTGTTAATTTCAGTATCAAAGAAAACGGGATTCTATTACTTAAGGCGAGCCTGGTACAGTATACTGTATTTTAAAGCCGGATAACATAAACACACAAAACATACCATACTTACACGCATACTGACATACATACATACATATACATACACACATATACATACACACATAGCCTATATACGAATAAACATACCCACATATAGCCTGGCTTAAACACAGCCTATATATACACATTCCCGAAATACATACATAGCCTACAAACAAACATACACTCACATTCAATTAAGTATATAACAACACTCATACACATATTAACAAACAAATAATACATACGGATATATACACATACAAATATAGACCAGCGACTACATAGCCTATAAAGATACATGTCAAAGTCCTTAAAGAAACTTGGATACCGTGACTTCTGGAGTACTACAAGGCACTTTTCTGGGACCACTAACATTCTTGGCTATATTGAACATTAGCTCCAGATCACAATATAATTCTTGGCTATATTCAACATTAGCTCCAGATCACAACACACCCTGGCTATATTCAACATTAGCTCCAGATCACAACACAATTTTACATTTAACATTAGCTCCAGATCACAATATAATTCTTGGCAGTAACTCCAGAACTGTACCAACACTCCTTACGAAGGTTCCCGTCAGGTGATGTCGAAGATTTAATTAACACGGAGAAGAATGAGGGTCACACACACACTAACAAGATCAATGTGTACTTATAAGATATGCATTTACATACACACACATACATGCATATATACACACAGATTCCAATTTTTTAAATGAATATGCTAGGCCTCACCATTTCCTCTAATATGTCATGGAAGCCACACATCCACAACATTGCTAAAGCTATCTTCCGAAAGCTGGGAATGCTGTGCGGATGCCGCAGTTACTTCACTCCTGAGCAGTTGCTCTCATATCTGGGGTGGCTCTTCTTCTGTCCAACTGTTAGATAGGGTGGAATCAAAGGAATTGCATCTAAATAACTCTCCTCCTTTAGTTGATAATCTCTCTTCCCTTTCTCTTCGCCGCAATGTTGCTTCACTCTCTCTCTTTTACAGGTACTTTAACGGGCAATGTTTGGTGGATTTGCCATCCTGTGTACCGCCGGCAAGGCCGTGGGCTTGTAACACTCGTCTTCCCCGCAGTGCCCACCGTTTCTCTGTGGATGTCGGTCACACGAGAATAACCCGTTATAGTACATCCTTCTTTCCTCACACAACCAAACTGTAGAATGGTCTGCCTTCTTCTGTGTTTCCATATTCTTACAATCTGATTCACTTTATAATGCTGGTTTTCAGGCATCTTTGTGGTGTCGATTAATTTAGTTTTTTCTCTTCTAATTTTAATTTGTTTTTATTCATATTTTTTCACCCCGTTGTGGGTCGATGACCTGTGCCCGGGTGGGCTATTCCCCGCAAAAAAAGACACATATACACACATACATATATATACACAGACTGAAAGATAGAGATAAAGATATAGAGGGAGAAAGATAATACTGACAGAAGAAAAGAGTGAGAGAGAGAGAGAGAGAGAGAGAGAGAGAGAGAGAGAGAGAGAGACAGAGAGAGAGAGAGAGAGAGAGAGAGAGAGAGAGAGACAGAAGAAAAGAGTGAGAGAGAGAGAGAGAGAGAGAGAGAGAGAGAGAGAGAGAGAGAGACAGAAAGTCAATGTTACTGACGTTTTGTAATTAGTTCACAGATAGAGATCAAGGTCCTGTACACCTCCTGCCACCACTACCACTACCTGCCACCACTACCTGCCACCACTACCTGCCACCACTAACTGTCACTACTTACTATCACTACCACCACTACTACCTGCCACTGCCACTACTCACCACCACTACCTTCCACTACTACTACCCACCACTGATTAATGAAACTTTCAAGGCTAGATCCTGACCTACCTACCTACCTATCACGGGAAGAGTGTGGAGGCGAGGCAACACGGTGAGAGAACAGTCAAGATTGACACTTTTCAAGGAGGAGAAGGAGGGGGAAGAAGAAGAGAAGAGGAGGAGGAAGAGGAGGAGGAGGAGGTGAGGGAGGAGGAGGAGAGGAGGAGGAGGAGGAGGAGGAGGAGGAGGAGGAGGAGGAGCAGGGGGAAGAAGAGGAGGAAGAGGAGGAAGAGGAGGAGGGGGAGGAGGAGGAGGAGGAGGAGCAGGGGGAAGAAGAGGAGGAAGAGGAGGAGGAGGAGGAGGGGGAAGAAGAGGAGGAAGAGGAGGAGGGGGAAAAATATCTTGAGTTTAGTCAGCTGGTTCCTCCTCCTCCTCCTCTTCCTCCTCTTCTTCCCCCTCCTCCTCCTCTTCCTCCTCCTCCTCCTCCTCCTCCTCTTCCTCCTCCTCTTCCGTCTTCCTCCTACAAGTGGAGCTACAGCGATTAATATGTTAGATTTGTGTGTTAATTGTTAAATTGTAGTTAAGATTAATATTTGAGAGAATATTAACATTATTAAGTCAGAATTAACATACAGGAAGGAAGACAATCACACAGTTGCCAGATTATTAACGTGTGTTAAATTGGGTTATATACATGTTAAATTTGTAGTTGTAAAGCCAAATTTAACATTGAGAACATCTAAAAGTGTAATTAACAAATTAACCTAACCTAAAACCAATCTATGATCTCCATATCAGGAAATAACACCGAAAATTAACATGTTAGATTGTTAAATTTAGAGCCAATATTTGGTTAAATTTAACATAACGTACAAAAACCCAAGAATTACCTTAGTCTACAGTCCTTCTTTCATTAGGAAGGAAGATCCGATAATTAACATGTTAGATTGTGTTAAACTCGGAGTGGCGGTAGAGTGGGAGAAGCGCCTTAAGTGGACCGTCGCTTCTTTCAAGAACTTGGAAGCACTTAGGAGTCTGTGTATAGTGGATAGCTTGAGGAAAAATTGGTTCTCTCTCTCTCTCTCTCTCTCTCTCTCTCTCTCTCTCTCTCTCTCTCCCTCCCTCTCTCTCTCTCTCTCTCTCTCTCTCATACATATCACAGTTAACAACCAATTACACTACATTTTCACCTAGGAAACAATCATTACCCCCACCGCCTCGTAGTGCTCATAAAACACTATTTTTACTTCGACTATTTTTTTATAACCTACGAAAGAGTCAAATAAAAGCATAAAAGTGTAAACCAAAAAATATTAATGACCAATATTACTGCCTGGAGGAATGGCGGAGTAGCCTATATAAAAAGACCATGTTTTTATGTTTTATTTATTTTTTTAAGCTTTGATATGGATCTTGTATGTGTACAGGGGTGGGTGGGAGAGGGGTGGGTGGGTGAGTGGGTGGGGTGGGGTGAGGGGTGGGTGGGGTGGGGTGGTGGTGGGTGGTAGTGGTGGTGGAGTGGTGGTGGTGGTGGTGGTGGTGGTGAGTGGTGGTGATGGTGGTGAGTGGTGGTGGTGAGTGGTGGTGATTGGTAGTGGATAGAGATGGTGGTCGTATGTAATTCCCGAGGAAGAGGGGAGGGGGGTGTGAGGGGAGGGTGAAGGTGTGGCAATATCCACCTTCCAAGTACACATGACACACACACACACACACACGCACACACACATAATGCACCAATGTTTACGAGATATTAACGATGTTTGGACGTGTATAATGTTGACGGTGTGTGGATGTTGATGGTGTTTGTGGTGTTTTAATGTGTGTTAATAAGAGGACTGAGCCAGGCAGAGAATGAACACAATACCCGTACCATAAGTAGGGGAGAGAGGGGGAAGGTGGGCGGGGGGAAGGGGGAGGTAGGAAGAGGGAGGGGTAGGGGTTGAGGGAAGAGAAAAAGGGAAGGGAAAGGACAGACGGACAGACAGACAGTGAAGAAGGTTGAAGTATCACTCCGTTTTGTGTCCCTCAGTTAGCTCCCCCACTGACTGACTCACTCACTTTAACTTAACACGGTCGAGGTGAGTTGTCGGGGCGTAGTGGTGGGTGGGCGTGTGAGGGCCTCTTACAACCACGCCCACATAACATACCTACCTACCTACCTACCGTCAGCAGCGAGGTAGTTAAAATGTGTGTGTGTGTGTGTGTGTGTGTGTGTGTGTGTGTGTGTGTGTGTGTGTGTGTGTGTGTGTTGTAGTATAGTTATTTTTATTATTATCATTACAATCATTATCATTCTTTTCCTTCCTCCTCCTTTATCGCCAACCTTCTTTTCCTCCTCCTACTCCTCCTCCATCGCCTTCTTCCTCCTCCTACTCCTCCTCCATCGCCTTCTTCCTCCTCCTACTCCTCCTCCATCGCCTTCTTCCTCCTCCTACTCCTCCTCCATCGCCTTCTTCTGCTACCTCCCTCCATCCTTGTCCCTCCTCTACTCCTCCTCCCTACTCTCCTCCATCGCCGTCTTCCTCCTCCTCTCCTCCTCCATCGCCTTCCTTCTCTCCTCCTCCATCGCCTTCTTCCTCCTCCTACTCCTCCTCCATCGCCTTCTTCCTCCTCCTACTCCTCCTCCATCGCCTTCTTCCTCCTCCTACTCCTCCTCCATCGCCTTCTTCCTCCTCCAACATTTTCTCAGCTTAACAACTTAACAAAACTTCAAATAATTTTTTCCCTGCCCGCCAGACCCCCAAGTTCTCCACCACCACCACATGCGTCACTGACCACGCACTAGGCCATGGAACACACTAATGCGTACTTGTGCGTAGGAGCAGTAAATAAATAATCCAAGTGCGGGCGTGGGTTATTTTATTTCATTTTATTTTATCAGATGGGAAGAATTAATTTTTTTCTTGTATAAATTCATTGAAGATTTTTGTTTGATTTAGAGAGAGAGAGAGAGAGAGAGAGAGAGAGAGAGAGAGAGAGAGAGAGAGGTATGTGCTGATCGCTCACACCATGCTTGTTATGATTAATGTGATAGATAGATAGAAAGAAAGAAAGAAAGAAAGAAAGAAAGAATAACGGGGCATTTCATTCATCGTCTACATCAGCACAGGTGAAAGAATTGGCTTCACCTGCACCTAGAGGCTTCACCTGCACCTAGAAGCATCACCTGCACCTAGAAGCATCACCTGCACCTAGTGGCTTCATAGACCCACCTGAGGAAACACTGGGGTCACCTACGCTACCTGTCATTTGTCACCTGTAGAATGTATACCTAACTTATCATAATGTATAGTGTTGTAACATGAATGAGGTTGTAAGTCTGTCTGTCTGCCTGTCTGTCTTGAATATTGTCAACTTGTCTGTCTGTCTGTCTGTGTTTAATACTGTCAGCTTATATCCCTAACACACACACAGAGGGGACAGGACGCAGGACCCTCCCCGTCTTGTTTATTTCACCTGTGTGTGTATGTCGACTGTATTATTGACACACTGCTCCTCCACCACCAGACAGACAGACAGACAGAGAGAAGACAGTAAGGCAGACACAGAGATAGACAGGTAAAGATACAGAGAGACAGAAGAAAGGTAGACACAGACAGACACACATATAGACAGGTCAAAGAGACTGACAGACAAACGGAAGACTGGTGGACAGATACACAGACAGAAAGACAGACAGACATTCACAACACATCATTACCAAACAGTACAGTACACACACCAGCGTCTCCATTACATAACACAAAACAGTAACTAAACTATTAATTATCATATCTATAAATTATACAGAGGTATGCTGTATTATGCTAAAGTATACTGTACATATAACATAGCATACGTAAATATGATAATGTATTTTTTTTAATATAGATAAAAATATACCAGATATGCTAAAGTATATTGACAAACGGTAAACACCCTTATAGTGGCCGGGTATGTTGACATATGCAGAAGTATACCCTAACCAATTGAGAAGTATGATTTTATTAGGTGTTTGTTATGTTACTTACGATAGTATATCAGTTTAGTGATTTATATGTATATACTGGTATAACACGCATATGAATAAATATGTATAAACAGACATTACATATATTTATCATAATGTATAAACTTATATAATAATATATATATATAACACAGGTATTAATCTTTCACAGGTATGTACCGTATAAACACCTGAGAGTATGAACACCTGAGAGTATGAACACCTGAGAGTAAACAGTAAGTAATGCCTCGATATACAGTATGTCTTCCTCGTAATGTTTAATCGATCCTTAAATATTGACTTACACAGGGTGTCTCTTTTAACTTAACCTAACCTCATATTTTCTTGTTCTTCTCTTATTCTCCTTTTTCTTCCTCTATTCTATTGCTTATCATTTTCTTCCTTTCATTTCTCTTCCCTTCTTCCTTTTTCCTCTCCTCGCCCTTCAATTTCTTCTCTTTCCTCTTCTCCTCCCCCCTCCCACCTCTTCTTCCTAATCCTAACCTCTCACCTAACTGAGGTATTTTAGACACTCCCCTCACTACAGGTCAAAGGTCATCGGACAATTGTAAGAAATAATAAAACGTTGGTAAATAATACGACGTGAAATGTGGATGACAAATGTACGTAGAGTTTCCCGGTGTAGAGTTACTGTTTACTTATGACGCCATGTTTATTTTAAGCAGCTATGATTTATATAGATGAATTAAGGAGAGATATTAAAGTATTATATAGTAGCGGTGTTAAGCCGGCTTCCTGATATGATAATTGACACACTCACACACACACATACCGTACAGGCATTTACCAACCGTACACCAACAACGTATCGAAACATCTGACACTTCCTCGTCCACACTGAAAGACATGCGCATCTGATATACTCGTATTCTGATTGGTTCCCGAGGGAGTTTGTTCGGTATATTAATGAAGCATATATTTGGAACTATACCGGCTGATATATGACATACAGAGAGGGTGGCTGGGAGAGAATGGTGTGCTATTAACTGTATTCCTCGGGCGCCAGTGTGGACGTGACGTCATGGGCGGAGGGCAGCTGGTTCCTGAGTGACACAGTTTGTTATATTTACCCACGAGATGTGGACGACCGCCCGCTGTTATTGTCATTGTTATTAATACAACTATTATTATTATTATTGTTATTGTTGTTATTATTATTGTTAGTATTGGTAGTAGTAGTAGTCATAGAATTTAAAAAAAATAATAATTATTTGTATACACAGGAGCTTTGCCAAACACACACACACACACACACACTTGGTGGTGTGGCGATGCATGAACATTCTCACTAAGCAGCGACACAAAGATGGTGGCCAAGAATGGCGTCACTACTGTACTGAGACTATCGTGGCTGATGCTTGTTAGATTATCCATTTTCGGGGGAAAACGACGCACTGGGTCTACGTCTCTCTAAGAGTGTACTCAACCTCACCAATATTCATTTTGGGCAACACAAAAGTAAACTTTTACCGGCGGCGAACAACGACTTACGTCACCAGAGGCAGTATATAACACACACCGGGGAGTGCTTGCAGGCAGGAAGCCATCTTAGCCATTATGGTAGATATGTCTTTATGGCTACGAGAGATAGACCTGTGCTATACCATTGTACAAGTCTTCGGCGAGTATATCTTCATAGATAACATACTACCAGGTATATGGGTCTATACGTGTAGCATATTCTTATAAGACTTGTTATAGTTTTTCAGACATTATAATCTGAGGTGGATATTCTTTAACCATTATATTTCAGTCTTGATTTACGCCTCCCTCCCTCGTGTGTCCCGAGTATAACAGATATACTAACTGAGTATGTTTATATATCAAGCATTATATATATTCAGCCCATAAGAGTACTCGAGCTGTGAATAAACCTTAACGATCAGTATATATTCACAGATATACTCATACATAAATAGATTTTGTTCAACGAATATATACCTAAATATGTCTGGTATAATCCTAACATATAATTCTGAGTATGACTTCATGACCAACATATCAAGAGGTATAATGGTATGTCTGTCTGTTAGTTAGTTTGTTTTTACATAGTTCGAGTTACATGATTACCACACCAAGATTATCGTACATGGTATATAAACAACTTACTGTTAGGTTAGGTTAGACTTCATTAGGTTAGGTTGAGCCAACAGGTAAATAAACTGGGGTGTCAATCTTCACGTGACTCACATAAATGGAGTTGGATCCTGGGCGACTCTTCATCAATATAACCGAGGACTGTGGTGGTACCTCTCCTGCTGGGGGGACACGAGGGCTGGTGAGCATCGTTCCTGGGATGAGACTCACCTGTGGTCGTCAGGTAGGGGGTGGAGGAGGTAGGGGAGGGGTGGAGGGGTGGGAGGAGGAGGTAGGGGAGGGGTGGAGGAGGTAGGGGAGGGGTGGAGGCGGTAGGGGAGGGGTGGCGAGGGGGGAGGGAGGAGAGGTATAGGCAGGTAGGAGACGGAGGGAAGTAGGGGAGGAAAGGCAAGGCAAGAGGTAGGGGAGGAGGTAAGGGGGAGGGATGTAATGACTTTTCTGATGGGCTGTTGATTGTTGTGTTTTATTTGTTTTGTGTGTGTGTTGATCTTCTTCTCTTCTCCTAGTGTCACCCACATAATACTAAACCCATAATGATCACTGAAATTATTTTTGACTCTAAATAAAACAATGTACATGAGAGAGAGAGAGAGAGAGAGAGAGAGAGAGAGAGAGAGAGAGAGAGAGAGAGAGAGAGAGAGGCAAGGCAAGTTAACTTCACCCTCACTATAAACTCATCGAGGAGCAACTGATACCTAATCTAGAGACGGCGGATGAACGACTGGACGGGCGGAGGAGAGGCAGGTATCAGGGGTACAGATGGGACAGGTGACGATGGCTGGAGAGGGGGAGGGGGGAGGAGCAGCACAGGGCCGTTCTATCAGCCCTCCCACCTTCCATCACCTATATATACTGTGTGGCAGATGCGTGAAAATATCGGGGAAAAAAAAAGACGTTCTGGTTTAGTGAAGGCCAGACTGGAGGCTCCCCGTCGCTTTGTTGATTAAATGACTAGAGCGGCGAGTAATTTATCCTGATTGATGGAGCGAAGAGAGATGCGTGGGCGTGTTGTTGTTGTTGTGTGTGTGTGTGTGTGTGACTTAACAACCCCCTCCTCACCCCTTACCCACTATCATAGCATTATACCCTCACCTCACCTCACCCTTCCTCATACATCACCTCACCTCACCTCACCTCACCTCACCCTTCCTCATACATCACCTTCGCTGGTCATGATGGCTGATGAAGCAATCTTTATTCTGCAAATCTCTCATGTACACACACACGGATGTGAGCTATATACCAAAAAGATAATTTACATAAATTGTGTATTACTGAGAGATTAATATGGTTCTGGAATGAATTACCCTCCCTCCCTCCCTCCCTCCCTCTGCACCCCCTTCCCTCCCTCGCCTCCCTCCTACGCCTTCCCCATGAGTGATAGATCGAAAAGGTCATTACAAATTGGACTTCAATCTTGCTAAATCCCGGCAAAACAAAGTAATGACTAGTTTGCATAATTCACCTGTTACACGAGATCTATGGCGGGATGATTGTACAGTGAAAAACTGTGTTGGGCCTCACCTATAGTGTACCTGTAACTCCACCAATAAATGATATAATGGATTACCTGTACAGTGGACACCCAGGTTAATTTCACCTGATAACTAACCACTGTAACGCTATCGCTAACCTAACCAAACCTAAACTAACCATAACCTAACTGAACCGAACCTAACCTAACCTAACCATAACATAACATAACCTAACCATAACCTAACCAAATGTAACCTAACCTAACTCCTAGGTAAGCGTTAAGGTAGTTAATCATAAAGTGAAAGATGCTGGTATGTCTAATCTTCAGGTGATCCGATATAATTTAAGATAATTTACAAAGGGTAGGCCTCCAAAATATAGTCTAGGCCTACCCGATATATCAAGTACTTCAGAACCAGTAAGAATCCCCCCCCCCCCAACAACAGTCCACCAATCACAGCACTTTATATAATACACAATCTCTTTAAACAAAACTATATATTGTAAAAAAAACTGGAAATATCCTAATATGATTCACTTTAACATTGTGATATAAGTTCTAAGGCGAAGTATCTGAGTTTGTTAGATTTTAAATAGCGTATCACAGCTGAACCCCGCAGGCATAAGACTTGTTCTTCCGCTATTAGTAGTAGTAGTAGTAGTAGTAGTAGTAGTATTATTAAGGAAAAATAGCATCGCAAAGAGGGATCTCAACAATAGGACAACAAAACCTCGACACATTTCAGAAAACAAAACAGCATCACAGTCATAAACCATAAACTCTTGGATCAACACAACACCACATTGAAAAATAGATGGGACCTTCGACACAAAACAAAACACCATATCAGGTACAAAATTTAACTATAAGTGACAGAACCAAAACGAAAAAATATAGACGATATAGACGAAAAATAGAAGTTAAAAAAAAAAACATCGCAGGCATAAACTATAAATTCCTGAACCCAGAAAGAATATAGACCCCACAACATCTTATTTTAGGAATGAATATCTATACTTCGAGAGTTTACAGGAATATAAGCATTAAATCTTCGCAGACATACAATTGATATATGTGAATAACTAAACGAACTAACACAGGAAAACCTTGTATTTTATGACCGTATCTGACCTGGGATATACAATATACTTTAGAACCAAATAAAAAAAAAAGCATCAAAGGTTACCAACTTGAACTATAAATGCCTGAATCCAAAGAAAAATAATAAACTATACAACACAGGTACTCCCGAATTTTGCGACCATATATCTAGTCTTCGATACTTTATCCAAGAAAAAATGAACAAAATACCATCGGAAGATAAATAATAGACGATACAACACATGAACCACTATATTTTACGTCTATATATATCTGGCCTTGGATACTATAAACGAAATAACTTAACAAAATACTATCGCAAGGAAGAATGTGTACTACAATATAAATGCCTGATAAAAAAATACACAAAAACAGACAGTATAACACCGTAGTCCAGTATATCGAGGATACATACCTGACCTTCAATATCAACAAAAGAAACAAAAAAGCATCGTACAGTACATTAATATAAACTATAATTAACTGAAGGAACAAAAAATAATAACAAAAGAACATCGAACTTATGATTTAGTGAACGAATAATTGGACATTGATATATACGATAATATACAGCTATATTGACATTGTGTTCAGATAATATATTACAGTATACACTATTGGGATAAAGTAGTAGCATAATATATGTAACCATTACTGAGAGAGAGAGAGAGAGAGAGAGAGAGAGAGAGACCCAATCAGAGTTCGACACTAAACATCCTTTCTCTCAACCATCGGATCCAAACACCAGACGAAACTGCCTAACTACCCCGCCTAACTTTCTAATTGGGCTGTTAGTCGCCAGATCAACAAGAGGCGGTGTGTCGACTCCTTGGGGGAAGCCATGGCTAAGTGGACAGCGGACTGAGTTCACAATTTATGATGCATTGGTTCCTCAAGGG
>NW_024748849.1:590000-610000 GCF_018991925.1 Homarus americanus
GTGTTAAGTAAAACATCAGCGTATTGTTTGTTGGGGCTTTATGACGTTAATAATGACTCGTCTATCAAACAGTAAAACATGTGTACTTTATGCCCTTATCACACTGGGACACACACACACACACACCTGTGCTGCAGTATTAATTATCATAACAAGGTGTTGATCACAATAACATGGGTGACAAAGGTAATATGTGTAGGCGCTCTAATAACACCTCTTAGTTCAGTCCCAATCCTGCCCCTCTCAGTCGGTCACCCACCACTCCGAGTGTTTTGTTTACATGTACAGTAGTTTACCTGAGACGAAGAAGACAATTACCTGCTGGGGACGACTGGAGAGCTTTGGTTTTGAAGTTGAGTAGGTCAAGGGTCAGTCAAAATTGGGGCCCAGTAGTACTAGCAAATAAGAAAATTGGGGCCCATCAGAACTGAACACTAATAATAATGGCTAGGTTAGGTTCGGAGAAACATGAAGACTGGGGCCCATCAGACACACACAGGGGGGGTAGTAATAACATTTGTTGAAGTACTTAGGACGAATAAATCAACAATAACAACCAACCATTATGGCACTAATAACGATAATAACACCAATAACCAGTTTAATAACCATCTCAATAGCGTTGATTATAATGACATATTAGGTCGTGAAGGAAACAACAGATATTTTTCTATATAAATATTAATACACACATTAATAGTTGGCCCTTGTGTAACGAGGATGACCGGCCCAAGGGCCACCTAGGCGTGAATTTGTTTAAGGTGTAGAAGCTGTCGCCAACACAACAACCACACCCTGAGTTAACGAGCTGCATGACCCAGTGTCAAGGAATAGTCCGAGAAGACCGGACAACACGCCAACTGCACTGGCTAACCATTACCCCGGAACACGATCCGGAAATCGATTAACATCCAGGTTCCCAATTACTGCTGAGTAGACAGAGGCAAATGGCGTAAAGAAACTTGCCCAACGTTTCACCCTGCCCGGGGATCGAACCCGGGTCCGCTCGCTTGCGAGGCTAACATGCCGAGCATTACACCACAGGTCGCCACTACACACACACACACACACACACACACACACACACACACACACCTTCCAGTGCATATTCTTAAAAAATATATATTTTTATTTGTTGGTAAAAAATAGTGAGGCAGTTTTTAATGTGTCGAGTAAAACTGTGGACCACCTGTTGTATTATTACAGGTGGTGGCTCTCTCTCTCTCTCTCTCTCTCTCTCTCTCTCTCTCTCTCTCTCTCTCTCTCTCTCTCTCACTACTCCAGCTCACTACAGGACACACACAACTATTAAGTGCGGTTGTAAATGATCGAGTCTGGTTGTAAGTGGCAGGGTCTGGTTGTAAGTGGCAGGGTCTGGTTGTAAGTGGCCGGGTCTGGTTGTAAGTGGCAGGGTCTGGTTGTAAGTGGCCGGGTCTGGTTGTAAGTGGCAGGGTCTGGTAGTAAGTGGAGGTCGTGGGTAATACACTAGGATGGGTAATAAAGCTTTATGACCTGGGTAAGGATATTACACCAACCCAGAAAAAACACTGAATTGCTTGTTTCTTGTGTGTGTGTGTGTGTGTGTGTGTGATGGGTGTAATAGGGATAGATAGATAGACAGACAGACAAACAGACGTATAGACAGAAAGATCGATAGATAGACAGATAAACAGACAGACTGCGACAGAGGCTGTTATAGACGGTACACAGAATTAGTTATGAAAGTGCAAAAATGGTCTGGGAGAGAGAGAGAGAGAGAGAGAGAGAGAGAGAGAGAGAGAGAGAGAGAGAAAGAGAGAGAGAGAGATAGAGAGAGAGAGCAGGAGTGCCAGCCAGCCAGATAGAAAACAGACACTGAATACTGTTGGAGTTAACTCCTCTTCTGGCGCCAGAGCTTGAAGGAAGAGGGTAGGTGGTGGGAGAGGGGAGAAGGAGGAGATGGGCGTACAGTCTCTCACACATTCCCATACCTTGTATTTGGAAGGAAGGAAGGAAGGAAGGAAGGAAGGAAGGAAGGAAGGAAGGAAGGAAGGAAGGAAGGAAGGAAGGAAGGAAGAAGGAAGGAAGGGAAGGAAGGTAGGAAGGAAGGAAGGAAGGAAGGAGGGAAGGGAAGGAAGGAAGGTAGGAAGGAAGGAAGGAAGGGAAGGAAGGAAGGAAAGAAGGAAGGAAGGGAAGGGAAGGGAAGGGAGGAAGGAAGGAAGGAGGTGGGTTGTCTACATCATCTCCCCTTTATTAAACCTTCTTTCACTTCCTCTCTCTCTACGTATACTTTCTTATCACTTTTATTCTCTCTTTCTCTCCCTCTCTCCTTCTTCTTCCTTTTCTCCTTCTCTCACTCTTCTCCTATCTCTCTCTCTCTCTCTCTTTGGAACAGGTGACGAAGGCAGGTATATTAGACAAAAAAGGGAGAGACACCATCCATCGTCTCCCTATCTCCCTCCCTGGTATACGGGGTAGGAGTGAGAGACAGAGAGAGAGACAAAATAAAGATAAAGAGAGAGAAAAAACTCACTAAGATCTTCCTTTCCCTCTCACTCCCTTCCTTTCCCTCTCACTCCCTTCCTTTCCCTCTCACTCCCTTCCTTCCTTCCCACTCCCCACTCACCCTGCACCACCACGGCGCCGGGAGTCTGCTGGGCCCGTGCGAGAGAGAGATAGAGAGATAGATAGATAGAGAGAGAGAGAGAGAGAGAGAGAGAGAGAGAGAGAGAGAGATAAGCTTTGCTCCAGTATTCACCATCGCTCTCTTCCTCTCACTTCAGTAACACACAGACACTGGATATCAGGTCAGTACAGAGTATGTCTTAATGGCTGATCTTAACTACTGTAACCCTCAAACACTCTAACATGTCTTAATGGCTGATCTTAACTACTGTAACCCTCAAACACTCTAACATGTCTTAATGGCTGATCTCAACTCTGTTATAACGTAATAAGACATCAACTAACATACATCCAATGGCTCATTCTCACAGAAGACATATGGCTAACAAAACTAAAATACTGTATTACTTCCTAACAACAATCTTCACCTGATATCATTTACTAAACTTGTATAAAAAACGACGTCTAGATAACACATAAAGATTTAATTCGGAATATAAATCAGGTACCCAGGTAATATAAATAAGGTACCCAGGTAATATAAATAAGGTACCCAGGTAATATAAATCAGGTACCCAGGTAATATAAATCAGGTACCCAGGTAATATAAATCAGGTACCCAGGTAATATAAATCAGGTACCCAGGTAATATAAATCAGGTACCCAGGTAATATAAATCAGGTACCCAGGTAATTCATATTCTACCTGACACGTTAGTTTTATTAATTATAAGAGATTTAGGTAATTTGCATACATATTACACATTGAGTATCTTGGTATATGTTATATGATTAGCGTAATAAATATACACAGAGGCTTACTATAAGCTATACCCGTATATAAACATAGATTCTTATAGTCTACGTAAAATTAGTATAATTGATATTTTGCTTAACTAAAATCAAATGAAATTAAGTTTATATTGTATATATTTTATGTTGTATGTATTATTACAACACACACACACACACACACACACACACACACACACACACACACACACACACACTAGCCATCAGTACTAGAGATCCAGAAAGAAGGAAAAAAATTATAAACAAAAGCGAAGAAATGAAGACAAAGGAGAAAACAGGAAGGAATTAAAGGAAAAAGAGAAAACAAATAATAGAAAAGAAAAAGTGAGAGAGAGAGAGAGAGAGAGAGAGAGAGAGAGAGAGAGAGAGAGAGAGAGGTACCAGTGCTTCAAACCTCTATCACGAGAATACACCTAATTCACATGCTGTCCTCCCACGGCCCCAGGATTCCTCCCTCTCACCTGCCCTTGTTAATTAGGGGCGTTGTACAGGTGTGTGTGTGTGTGTGTGTGTGTGTGTGTGTGATTGGAAGAATGAGTGAAGAATGAGTGAAAGGAAAAGAGAAAAAGGAAATAGAGAGATAAAAGACAAAGCACACACACACACACACACACACACACACACACACACACACACACACACACACACCTGGCTAATATTTAATCTCCTTATGACGTAAAGATGGCCGCCAGGTGCCCCTAGACTCGGAATAATTAACTATTGAGAAAAAAAGATTAAGTTAGATTTGTTAAACATTTATTAACTTGTCGGGAGACGTTGTGAAGTTAACTCGCGGTGTAGTGAGGAAGAAGACGGCGGCGGTAATATCCCACTGACTTTACTCTGCCTCTGTGGACTCCATTAAACATTTGAGTTAACACTTTTACACATTTATAAACTGACATAACTGTAGGCGGTGTTACCTTAGTGTTGACTGAAGGAACTGATGGTTAAAATGACGTCGGTATTACATAGAGACTCAAATCTTTGACGATACTTCATTTAATTAACCCTAAATACAGTATGTGGAGGGGAGGGGATTATTAGATTTTTTTTTTACATATTTTAGCGAGCCAGAAGGCATTGTTATATAAAGTAATCGGGGTAGACGGTGAGGGAATGTAGCGGGGTACTGAACCGAGACTACTCTGCCTGTAGTAGACGGTGAGGGAATTTTACATATACTGTACCTTTAATCTAAATACCCGGAAGGACTGTTACGTCATCCTTGTGGTTATGAGGTAGATAGAGAAGAAGAAAAATGGCTTCAAAATTACACAGAGACTCTTTACCCTGTGAGATCTTTTGTAACTCATTGACCTACGAGCCTGTCAGACTTAATCCTTGTGTCGTAACTTAAGTGAACAAATTAAGATACATTTTCACAGCATCATTTACCGAAAATTCATAACTTACAGACAATAAAAAAAAATATATAATATAGAATTTTTTTAATTTCTTGATGGTGGAAAAAATCTATTGGCACAGGTTATAGAGGGAGGGTAAGGGGGGGCAGTATTTACCTGGAGCGAGTCAGATGCACAGATACACATATACGTACATATAAACACACACACACAGACAAATATACAGACAGACAGACAGACACAGAGTTATACAGACAGACCAACAATTAAAAAAACATGGACAGACAGACAGACAGACAGACATCTCTCACGCTACGATACATTGATGGCGTCGATAATACACTGAGACTTTACCCTCATGATATTTTCTTTTCCTGTCAATTAAGAGAATAAAATCAGGATGGTTAATGAGGATGTTGTCGTAGGATGGTGATGAAGGACAGGTGGCCATCCCTCTTCTTCCCTAGCCTTCAATTTTTACCTGTATATATCCTTCAATCCATCCTTACTCCCTTCCTCCATCCTGCAATCCTTACCAGTATATATCCTTCAATCCTTAACTGTATTATTTAATCCGTCCTCATTTCTTTCCACCATCCTTCAATTTATCCTCATTTCCTCCCTATTCCTACAATCATTACCTCCAAATCCTTCAAACCATCATCACTCCTTTCTCCATCCTACAAACCTTAACTCTAAATCCTTTAATCAATTCTCATTACTTTCTCTATCCTTCAATTCATCCTCCTAAATCCTAAAACACAAATCCCCCTTCACCCATCCTTCACATCCTCGCCACTAGATCCATCATTGCAATACCTATTCGACCAATCCTATCACATCCTAACAGGTCTTAAATTAATCCTGTCATATCCTGCTTCTTCTCCCAGCCTCCCCCTTACATCCTAACTGGTCTTAATCTCCCCTTAATCCTGATATAATCCTTCAGGTGTGAGGTGAGGATTAGCATGTTAGAATGGCGCCGTTAAATGGTATAATAATAATAATAATAAACATGTAATAATAAAATAAATTACCATTACTATTATTGGTAGCATTAGAATTAGTAGTAGTATCAATAATAGTAGTAATAGTAGTAGTAGTAGTAGCAGCAGTAGTAAGAATAAATTAACTCCTCCCAAGTTGTGTTTGTGTCTCCCCGTCCTCTTTCTTATCTTCTCGTAATTCCCTACTTCTATATTTTATACACTAATTGCTATTTCTTCAGGGTTTGTTTTTTTAGTCTCCGTTTCTTAGAGTGTTGATGGTATTTTACAATATTATTCCATGTCCTTAAGCTTTACAATAACATTCATCTTCCTCTGGGTATATTGTTGGTGCCTCTCTCATTTATCTCTTTACATTCTTCAGCTTCTTAAACAGAGATCACAGCGTCGCATTATTCTTGTTTTTGTTTTTCATTCACCTAAATTTTGCTGGAGTATTTTCCTTCCTGGTATAATGCTGTAATTACTGGTATTTCTTTCATTTCTTCAAACTGCTCTCTTTAACTAATTCTCTTTACACAAGTCTTCACAATATGTCTAATTATCTTTCACAATTATTTTCCGTTCCATGTCTCCCCTTTAATAACTAACACTTAAAGGTTATTTTGCGTCTTGTACACCTTCAAAGACGCGATGGTGTTTTGCTGTGATTCAATTTTTGCTAATTTCATAATAGACTTTTCTCACTTCATATGTCTTCGGTCGTTATCATATACACACGCAAAGGCTATTAATAAAAACACTTTATCCTTAGTTAAGAGTTGGTGGGTGATGCAATATTCAGAGGTCTTTGTCCCCCGCCAGGTTGTAAACTCCCTAATCGCTAACAAAAGTTGATGTGCGTTATGTTATGTCCGATAGTAATGACCTTATTCTTCCTCGGAGGCGTTAATTGGTGCCGGACTGCATTGGTAATAGAGGTTAATTTATTCAGTGTAAGTGGGTGTGAGAAAGACACAAAAAAGGGAAGTGGAAAATAACGTGGAGGTAATAGAGGAAGAACAGAGATGAAGGAGATATAGCAGAGAGAGAGAGAGAGAGAGAGAGAGAGAGAGAGAGAGAGAGAGAGAGAGATACAATTATTTACTGAATCTGTCATAAGGTTCTGTACAAAATGGGGTCAAAGAATACACATATTTCTTTAAAATAATAATAATAATAATAATAATAATAATAATAACAACAACAACACCTACGGTATACATTATGAAGAGAGAAAATGCTAAATCACCTGTGTTGACATTTATATTGTGGGTATCTCCTTTTCCCTACACGAACGATTGGATCCCTTGTGGAGCAAACCCCTCACGTGTTTAGATCCATCCCCCTGGAGACTCTGGGACTGTTTAAGTATGCAACACAACGCAACACAGTGTTTGATAGTGCCATACTCTTTTTGAGTGATAGTTTACCCGGGGTTCTCCAAGACCCTCAGGAATGATTATTGGGTTATTTATGGTGGAGGAGGAAACCGGATTTATAGACATTAGTGGCATTCTTTTGTTCTTCTGTTTATTTATTTAATTATTTACATATTACATATCATACTCCATTTACAGTTATTTAAACGAATAAAGTGAAATTTTTTGGTAGTTATTTTTGACTGTAGTAAAATAATTGAATAACTTAAAAACGTGACTTATAAAGTACTCTCCATCAGTCTATCTGTTCGTTCATTATAAAAAAGGTTATTAAAACTTAATACAATGTACAGTCAAGGTCAGGAATACGTGATACAGTGAACAGGTCAACCTGCCCTTATGTGACGGCGAGATGCTGTGCCGAACCTCCCACACGAGAAGGAAAGGAAGATATTTATTAACTTGAGCCAATCACACTACTGATGAATGATGAGGAGTGATGCTAATATCATGTTTATTAAATGAAGCCAACCATATAATAAACTGCTGTGTGGGTGTGTGTGTGTGTGTGTGTGTGTGTGTGTGTGTGTGTGTGTGTGTGTGTGTGTGTGTGTGTGTGTGTGTGTGTGTCCATTTACCTGTATATCTCATAATATAATGGGGAGGTCGGATGTGTAACAACATAAGCCAGTGATCATCAAGCTACGGCATTAATGTTGACTACACCTACAAGAACAGATCCATCACTGATACGAAGTGCTCCCTATAATAGACTTCATGCTGGGACTCTACCGTAAATATTGCGACAATATATTATGAACCTTAACACAATACTGGCAACGAATATTACGTCACTTCCCTGTAAACATGGATCAATATAATAATAACATCGGCAATGATTTCCCAAGTTATGGGGAATGTTGCACCATCTTTATAAATAAACAGTGTATAACGGTGTTTAATCTGGGGTGAATATTACAACACTGGAGACCATCACTTTAGTCTCCGTGAAGTACAAACATAGTACACACTAAATTCAAACAAGAAAAATGGAATAATTTTACATTTGAGGAAAAGGTAACACGTAACGATTTAGTATACTGTAACATTATGTCATTACAGTGTATATTCAGAAGTGTAATTGCAGTTGTTTGGTAGCATCACGGCCAAGTGAGGCCTCATCTGAGCAAAATGTATGTTAACGACGACTTAACTGCTCTGACTGCCACTTAAATTAATTATTTTAACCATTTGCCCACATGGTAGAATTTCAAATCCCAGTCAGGACAACTTATTTTGACTTTGTTTCTACTTGATTACTTCAGGTTGTTAATTTTGACCTGGTTGATGGACTCCTTACATCTTTCCTTGACTTCCTCTTGCCAAGTTTAGTTTCTTACAGTCAAATCTATTCTAGAAAACAGTCACTAACTAAAATCGGCAGTACATTAGTGGCCTCTGGTCTGTGTGTACAGCAATGCTTAATGTTGCTACAATAACAGCAAATTTATTGGTATGGCTTTGGAGACATATAGACACACGCAGAGAGAGAGAGAGAGAGAGAGAGAGAGAGAGAGAGAGAGAGAGAGAGAGAGAGAGAGAGAGAGAGAGAGAATATGCTCACCCTCTGGCCTGACTATCACGAATACCTGATCCCGACTGTACAATATTTTTTTCTTTTCACGTTATAACTGGTGAAGTAAAAAAAAATCACATTGTGTAAAAACTTCATAACTATTCATGTAGTTTGTTATGTGTCAGGGAAAACAATTACACCCAATTATTAACACAGGAAGCTGTTGGGTAACATGCAGAGATACAGATGGCCAGCAGGACCAGTTTTAAGTTAATGTTGCCTGATAAAATCTACGTTGGAAGAGAAAGAGAAACGTGAATGAAGATTTGTCTATGATATTTCTTGAGTTGAGGAGGACTTTGATCTGTCTCGTCCTGGGTTGATGTGAGGTGTGAGGTGTGGTAATGTATAAAGTAGTAGTAGTAGTAGTAGTAGTAGTAGTAGTAGTAGTAGTAGGACAGTATTAGAGATAACACGATTGAGTGTAAAGAAAGGATGACAAATGAAGCACAGAGAAAGAACTGAGAAACAGAATGACAGATAATACAAGTGCCAACCAAAAGAAAGACATACATAGAATAACTAGAATCAAACACAACTAAAACAAATACAAACAAGAAGGTGAGAGAGAGGGCGAGTGAGAGGGCGAGTGAGGGCGAGAGGGCGAGTGAGGGCGAGTGAGAGGGCGAGTGAGAGGGTGAGAGAAGTGTAATTGATAATGCAAATAAGACATGACACGGGGCAGGATAAACGAAGGGATAAGTATACAGAGGGGTGAGGAGGATGATATATGGAGTGGAAGAGGAAGAGATAAAGTAACAGGGAGTGATGGTGGGAGGTGGTGGAGAGTGTGTGGGAGAGAGAGAGTGTGGGAGGTGATGGAGAGTGTGTGGGAGAGAGAGAGAGGGTGGGAGGTGAGAGAGAGGGTGGGAGGTGGTGGAGAGTGTGTGGGAGAGAGAGAGTGTGGGAAGTGGTGGAGAGTGTGTGGGAGAGAGAGAGAGGGTGGGAGGTGGTGGATGATTCAGGGACGGAAGAAAAGGCGGAATAAGAGGAGGGATAAAATAATAGGGGGTGGGGGATAGTACGATCAAAACTTCAGACACCACACACTTCAGACACCACACACTTCAGACACCACACACTTCAGACACCACACACTTCAGACACCACACACTTCAGACACCACACACTTCAGACACCACACACTTCAGACACCACACACTTCAGACACCACACACTTCAGACACCACACACTTCAGACACCACACACTTCAGACACCACACACTTCAGACACCACACACTTCAGACACCACACACTTCAGACACCATACACTTCAGACACCACACACTTCAGACACCACACTTCAGACACCACACACTTCAGACACCACACACACTTCAGGACATCCCAACATAGTCCTCATAAAAACACTAATAAATATACTCGGGAAAATACCCGTCTCTCATCACCATGCAGGAAGGACCGACGTGGTATTTAATTTCCACATGTTGACAACGTGTTATAGCTGTGTGTGTGTGTGTGTGTGTGTGTGTGTGTGTGTGTGTGTGTGTGTGTGTTAAAATGAGATAGAGAGAGAGAATGAGGTAAAATGAGGATGCGAGAATGAGTGAGGTTAGGTTAGATTGGGTTAGGTTATGTTATGTTAGGTTAGGTTAGGTTAGATTGGGTTATGTTAGGTTAGGTAATCTTGTAAACATACTAGTCCACATGCCTACCACATATATACGAATATATATGTAGGCAAAATATGTGTCAATTATATACATGTGAATACCAAGTTTATAATGTCTGCCAGATATATATGTATGCAGGCCATGTATACAAGTGTACATCAGTATGCAGGAGAATATTTTATCTTTCTTCTTGAGAATATAAATGAAGACAGTTCAAACTTGCAAAAAAATTATAAAATATGAAACACTTGAACAAAGAGAACTCGTGTTGGTAGTGTCTGCAAGTGTGTAGAGGTGTAAGTGTGAGGTGTAAGTGTGTAAGTGTGTAGAAGTTTAAGGGTGTAAGTATGTAAGGGTGTAAGTGTGTAAGTATGTAAGGGTGTAAGTGTGTAAGTATGTAAGGGTGTAAGTGTGTAAGTATGTAAGGGTGTAAGTGTATGTGTGTAAGTATGTAAGGGTGTAAGGGTGTAAGTGTGTAAATATGTAAGGGTTTAAGTGTGAAATTTCGTAAGTGTGTCAGAGCGAATGTATGTTATTTCATGTGCCAAAAGAATCACTTCATATTTCCATCTTGAGAATAAAACCATCACAGAAATTCTCTCTTCTTGCTACAACATTTGACGGTCTATGAGCAGCAACAACAACAAAACACCCTAGAGAAGCTTAGCGTGTGTGTGTGTGTGTATGTGTGTGTGTATGTGTGTGTGTGTGTGTGTGTGTGTGTGTGTGTGTGTGTTTGAGAGACGTCCTCTCCTAGGCCTCCTCCTCGACTTAATGAGAAGAATCCGAGTTTGTCTTCAAGCGCGCCAGAGAGAGAGAGAGAGAGAGAGAGAGAGAGAGAGAGAGAGAGAGAGAGAGAGAGAGAGAGAGAGAGAGAGAGAGAGAGAGAGAGAGAGAGAGAGAGAGAGAGCAACGTGACTCCATCTCTCTACAAAAGCTCTTAACGTAATGAAGATTCTGAAAACTTTTACTGTATATAGCAATTGCCAGTGAACGACAGACAGTGAAATACAGAGCCACATAGACAGACAGACAGACAGAGAGAGCCATACAGTCAAGAGAGAGATAAGCAGATAGGTGGATACTAGACAGACAGACAGACAGAGAGCTACTTCTATTTTTTTCCTCCCTGTATCACTTGGAGTTAATGGACACTTATGACAATCTATTAGAGAGAGGAGAGAGAGAGAGAGCGTCGAAGAGAGAGATTCTGGCAAAAAAATTTGTCTCTCTTGTCCTCCACGACCTATAACATAACACGTAAATAGCTCTCTCAAAAAAAGAA
The DNA here is from genome assembly GCF_018991925.1 of Homarus americanus. Taxonomy (NCBI): domain Eukaryota; kingdom Metazoa; phylum Arthropoda; class Malacostraca; order Decapoda; family Nephropidae; genus Homarus; species Homarus americanus. The sequence goes on from NW_024748849.1 coordinate 601,709, forward strand.
AGAAAAATAACTACCTTTTAATTTCTCAATATCTATAACTTCCAAGAAACAGACTGTGTGTGTGTGTGTGTGTGTGTGTGTGTGTGTGTGTGTGTGTGTGTGTATGTGTGTGTATGTATGTGTGGTGTGTGTGTGTGTTCTTTAGAGAATGATTACACTCTGGCTTTTCTTTACATTTTACAAGAACAATATTGCAGACCTGACTTGTTTCTTGCAAAGGACCACCCTTCACCCCCCCCCCACTCTCTATCTCCCCACGCCGCCTTTTTGAGTGATGAATGCAATGTGAGTGTCTGTCTGGCTGTCTGTCCAACTGTCTGTCTGGCTGTCTGTCTGGCTGTCTGTCCAACTGTCTGTCTGGCTGTCTGTCTATCTAACAGCCTGTCAGTCTGTCTGTTTTTCTTACTGGGTGGGTGTTCGAGGGATAAGGTGTGGGGAAGGGGTGGTGGTGACAGGTGAGGTAGGAGGGGTGAGAAGTGGGGGAGGAGGGTAGAGGTTGGTGGTGGTTGAAGGAAAATCTGTGGAAGTATGACAATAAATACTTGTTGTGTACGACGCCTCCAATCTTTTGTTTACCTCTTGTGTACGATAACTGAACGACTCTGTGTACGATAATACAATTTATCATGTAAGATAATTTAACCCCTTTAATATAGATGAAAGAAAGACCTATATTAGGCCTTAGATATACCCTTAACCTGCACTATTTCTTCATGTCTACTGTTTTGTTTTTTTAGCTTTTATTTAGGACTATTAAACTATCTCTTAAAAAATGGATCTTGAGTTTGGTAAGTTAGGCCACCTCCCCTCTACGTTGCTCCACCAACCCACAGATCTCCAAGAGTTCAAACTTTTCCACATGTTTTACTTTACGTTCCTCTATCTACCACTTAAGTATTCTCTCTGTGAAGGAAACACAATAAAGGACTTAATAAAAATATAAGACAAATACCCCGGAAGAACATTACTGAGGTGCGAAAACAACATGCTTCAATAGACGGGAAATCCCCTTTACTGGTATACGCTTAATAACACAACACAACACAACACGGTACTTGCCAGGGCTTTTTTTTCTTTTAACACTTCAATTCTCCCCCCCCCCCCCAAAAAAAAAATTGCGCGCTTTTCACATATTAAAACCAGGCGCTAACATGTGTACAATGCCAGTGATAACTATTACGTAAACACGTCTGTAACAATAAAGGATTTTTTTCTTGAATAAACAACATCTGATTGATAATGACGTCTCGAGCTTTGTATTATGGTATTATTTTGTAAAAGGAAATCACCTGTTTCTTAACGTATTATCGTCTCTTTGACACAAGTTTATGATACAAGTAAGCCAAAAAGACGTTGTATTTACTCACTAACAATGTCCCTCGGGTTATGGTTTATTGTATATGGCTGTAGCTAAAGTTATCAAAAGTTCTTTCTATATTTATCTCATGATCTGGTAACGCAAGAACATATTTCAATATAACTGATTCATTTCAAGATCCCGGCACAAAGTCTTTGAGAGAGTATCCGGCATTATGAAGCTTTAGACAATCCGGATCGCAGAAGCCTTTTCACCATAGAATCCATAGTCCCCTTACCTTAAACTGAAGTACAACACACACACACACACAACCTTAATATACCCATAAAGTCATTGTCTACACTAACTTGTACTGTACATAGCAAAACAACTGGGCAATAAACACTCCTGTCGGCTCTTTATCCATCGTCAGCTGCTTCCCACACTAGTGTATGTTGTACTGTGTTAAGTTTGATTTGCAATGTGAGCCTTTACAACACCAGCCATCCTCACCCCCTACCTTCCCTCTCCTACCTTCACTTCCTACCCTCTCCTCCTACCTTCACCGCCCTACCCCTCCCCACACCTCACCCCGTCCTCCTACCTTCACCATACCTACCCCTCCTCCCACACCTCACTCACCATACCCCTTCCCTCCCGATGCTCTATCATAAACTGACATCAACTAGGGGACACAATCTTCAGGTGACCAGGGTTTTTATACGAGGTGTTGTGGACCTGACCTGTCACACCCACACCTTTAACCTGATAATTAATGTAAACCAGAGGGCAAGTTCCTCCCTATAGACTTCCTTGTCAACAACTTGAAGTGAAGTGAAGGTCTGTTCTCAGGGGGGCAACTAACTCACCACTCAGTACAGAGTAGAGACCTTCACCACACCACACCACACCACACCACACCACACCACACAACACCACACCACTCCACACCTCACCACACAACACCACACCACACCACTCCACACCTCACCACACAACACCACACCACACCACTCCACACCTCACCACACCACACTAATCTTAGGCACTGGGAGGCCTTAATATCTTATCGATTTACAGAGTGGTCACAGAACAAGCTTCATCCTTACTCCGGGTAGCTGTGTGTGTTAGAGAGGTCAGTGGTCAAGGGGCAGCAAGTGTCAGGGAACATTAGTACTGTCTCTGTAATCGTCGTGAAGTACTGTACGTGCTGTTATAATGATTTCTTATTGCTGACGCCTCTGTCTGTATTGTTAAAGCAAGTTTTATTATTATTATTATTATTATTATTATTATTATTATTATTATTATTATTATTATTATTAATATTATTATTATTATCATCTATAATATGTAAATGATGGTATCAAAATAATATACACTGCTGTTCCTAACACTCTATGTACACTATAACATAAATATGTAACTATGTACACAATCCATCCTCCCCACGTACAGTACAGTACAGTACAGTACAGTCGTGGCCTCATGAATATTGATCGAAGGATGTGTTTGTGTATCATGGTCGGAATCTCTCTCCCTGCGTGATACATTAAGCCGAACTATGCAGCTAGTCGTGCCCTCACACCCAGCGGCAGCAGTGGTCAGCGTTCTGGGACACAGTGACAACAATTATAACTTCAGATATTTGGAAGAGATTCACTTCATCTGGCTGGAGGTCCAACCCATTGTAAAGTTCATTAAGCATAAAGTCGAGAGTCTACGAGTGTATGACGCAGTAAACCTTGAGGCCAGTGGTGCTCAACTATTTGGTGTGAGTTGTCCACATTTAGGTATTAAACATGTACAGCATTGTAAACTTAAAGAAGGAATCATAACCTCTTACATAAATATTGGCTTTAGAACCAAAATAATCAGAGTTTTGTTGGAGTGAAAAAATAAAGTAGATTCCTAAGGGCGTCCACTCAACCACTCAGACGCGCCTGATGTGCAATACTCATCACTGTTAATAATTAATTACTATAAATTATGCAGTAATATTGATTATATTCTAGTATTTGTCGAGGACCGTATCAAACCTACGTGAGGGCCGCATGCGACCTTCAGACAGTGGATTGAGCACTCCTGTTGTAGATAGATAGATAGATTGATAGATAGTTACAATTACACATTCACTACAAAAATGGCACAGGCACCTTGATAGACTATACACACACACACACACACACACACAAACACACACACACACACACACACACACACACACACACACACACACACACACACAAACACACTCACCAGAAGAATTCTTATTGAAAGTCTTAGCTCGATACTAACACAAATGAATTCAATAAAAACAACTAAAATTCTGGGATTCGGAGTCGTTTGTATTGATATGGAGAGAGAACTCGGATTTCAGATGTCGTTCGTATTGGCAAAGACGAGAATCAGGAGCCATGTTTGTTTACATCGGCTGAAGCTGCATTACCTCTTCCAGTTCTGAGTAGTTGGTAATGTTGTTGTGTACGAGTAATGTTTTTATTTGTTTTTTGTTGTTTTGAATCTCGTAATTGACTTCTGGAACCTAAATCGATAGATCTGACGTATATGTTTATGTATGTATGTATGTATGTATGTATGTGTGTATGTATGTATGTGTGTATGTATGTATGTGTGTGTATACTCTTGCACGCTCCCTACCACCCTATTTCAGCATGGGTATATAATCACACGTAAACAGACGCTACCGTTCACTCACTCTTACTGCTTGTTGTGTTAACGAGTGTGTTCTGCCGTGGTGCTGGGGAGGGAACACCACACATCTGTCACAACAACAATAAGTGAAGGACAGTGAATGAAGGAGACATGATGTATTAACTCTTGTCACTGGCCACCCTCTCTACACTATAACGGGGAATGATTTGCTGCAGGAGGGAATGTGTGTGTGTGTGTGTGTGTGTGTGTGTGTGGTAAAAACACATATATAAATCTTTCATGTAAATTACGCCATTCCGGGGTGGTAAGTGAACAAGTCGCACGAACACTGTACAGTACACGAAGCCAAGGGGTCGATACCTGGGACTAGCATGTGGTGAGAGAGAGAGACAAATGCATCACCTTCTTGTAAGGCTTTCAATTTTAACTTAACCTAACCTCACCCCAACCTAACCTAACAAAACCAAATCATCCAAAGTCGAAATACAAGGTAGACACATCAGCGTCTATAACGTTTACCTGGAAACATCAGTGGAAGAAGAATCTCACCACATTTCACTATTTTATAACTTAGAGCAGAAATGCTTCACATAATTTTACCTTCGTTCACTTAAAAGATTCTTTACCTGCACTTTTGCCTCGCCAAACGCATAATTTCTAAGTACTCGAGAAACAAAACTGCACCGTGTCCAATCAGCTGGTAACCATGATAAACGAAAGTCAAAAAGTATCGTTCAATCACCTGAGAATCATAATAAAAAACCATATGGTCCAATCAGCTGTTACAACCGATATAAACGAAAGAAAAAAAAAACGCATCGTTCAATCAACTGTGAACTAATGTAAAAAAAAAAACCCATCGCCCAGTCAGCTGTAAACCTTCGGGAACACCTAAGACTTCATAACACAGGTACGTAAAAAAGATGACATAAAAATTCAATTAAAATAATGTAGGGTTTTCATATGAATATTTTAGAGCGTTAATTACTTTGATAACTCGAGATATTGGCATCACCTGAAGAAACTCCACTCCTGTTTATTTCACCTGTGTATCTATACACTATACACTCACACTACTGTAAGTATTTATGTGTACCGATAAACATACATCAATTACACAATCACTTCAAATTTATGTGCACCAAAAAACTTACATAACCTACAGTACCACTAGCATCCTACAACGGCTTCGGAAAATTCAATAATAATAATAATAATAATAATAATAATAATAATAATAATAATAATAATAATGATAATAATGGACCTTTTTAACTTGAGCTTGACTTTATTATAAAACTAGTTAAAAGGTAATTATATTTTTACCTTGATGTCATTTACCTGTTACTTAGCAAGAGAAGGTGGATGGTTAAGGCTCTTACAGGGTTCCTTGGCCCCAGTCACTGTCAACAGGTATACAAATGCAATAAACGATCACCTCAAATATTCATGTGTACAAACAAATATATGCACATAAACTACACGATCACATTAAGTATTCATGTATACCAATAAAAGTACATAACCTGCTCGACCAATTCAAATATTTGTCTACCAATAAACGCACATTTATTACAACTATGCACGTATTACACACACACACACACACACACACACACACACACACACACACACACACACACACACACACAGATGCTGTACATATAAGACTTTTCAAACTATAATAATGTTCATATGTGTTCAATTAAGTGCAACTTGACTCGCTGTTGAGCACAATTACCTCCCTAATTGTTCATGCACGATTGAACCCAAGTTTTAATTAGTTTCCTCACATTGTGTACAGCCCATGTAACAACTGTACATAATTTCGTAATTAAGAATGCAAGGACTAAATTAAACATATATTTACCTATTCCGCCAATGCCTGAGCCAATTCCCTGCTGGAATTTTTTAGAGAATTGAGCCAAATTGGGGTAAATATTTTGGTATTTTTTGACGAGAATTTCCATAAAATATTTTATTTCTGGCAGTGTTTTGGTCTACCCGGCACCCGCCCTTCCTGACCTTACGGCTGGATGTTTATTATGACATCGTAACTGAGGGATATGTCATAAAGTGAGCTTAAACCCAGACAAATATTAGCAAATTCTTGTCTTTACGGTGAGTTGGGTTAGAGTATTTCTTAATCAACCTCTTTAACCGTGTTTGGTCCCCCCGTACCTTCCGCCCTTCTTGATTTCACTGATATATGTTATTTGATGCTGTGAGTGAAGGATGTTTAGTGACGTGAGATGGAGACAGTGAACAACATTAACATCAGAGTAACATTAACAATAACATCAATAATACCGAAATAACATCCGTATCTTCAATAACATCAACATATTATCAAGAACTTCAATAACATCGAAAGTATATTTTGAAAAAAATGCAGTAACATCAACATTATCAAGAACATAAAAAACACATCAATAACGTCATAAATAACATCAGTAATAACACCAATAACACTAATGACATAAAAATAATCAATAATAACATCATAACATCAATTAGCAACATCAGTAAGTCGTAAAGTTATCAACATGGGTTGCACTGAACCTCTGTCCTGTGTGGCAGTGAGAAGTGAGAGCACCCTCAGTGTCAAGACCTGACTGAATTACTCACAATAGGCAAACTGTACTCCAAGCTTTGTCAATAATGTTGTTAGCCGTAAAAATAAACATTATCTCTCTCTCTCTCTCTCTCTCTCTCTCTCTCTCTCTCTCTCTCTCACACACACACATTGAACCAGCAGGTGGCAGCCAACATCCTGCACCTCACCTAACAATGGCAGGAACACCTCGTTAGGGTTGCCTCTACCTAATGAGATTCGCACCTCAGCTGACGGCAACGAAGAGGAAGAAAATAGCAAGACGCCTTTTGGACTGGAAACAATGCGAGAAAAAAAAAGACTTCGAGTTGTTGTTGGGTCTAAATATATACACACAAGGCTGTCTGTCTGTCTGTCTGTCTGTCTGTGACTGTTTGTGTTTGTCTTTTTGTCTGTCTATCTGTATGTCTGTCAGTTTGTCTGCCTGTCTATTTTCTGCCTGTACATAACTTTTTCCCATTCAATGTTTTTGTCATCCATTTCTTCCATCTTATGTTGGTATGCATCTCTCTCTCTCTCTCTCTCACCCACGCCCTAATTTCTCCTTTTGTTCATTCCAGGTACGGATGAGAAGTTCTCTCAACAGGTGAGGATAAAAGGAGGTGAAGAATAAGGTAAGTGGGGAGTGAGGGGGAAGAGAAGTGAGGGAGAACAGGAGTGAGGGGTGAGAGAAGGAGTGAGGGGAGTGAGGGGGGAGGTGAGGGGAGAGTGAGGAGAGAGACAGTGAGTGAGGAGAGGGGGAGAGAAGTGAAGAGGAGAACAGGGTGAGGGGAGAGAAGTGAGGAGAACAGGGTGGGGGTGAAATGAGAGAGAGAGAGAGAGAGGTGAGATAATTAAGCCGTTAATACCTGAGTAATGACGGGTCACGTTGGGTCTCCACTCGTCATTAACATACTAAACTAATGAGAGGTGTTGAGGCTTAATATATGCCTGAGTAAGGAGGAGGATAATCCGTCCATTAATCACCCGGTAATCGCCATCTGGAGTTCCTTGGATACAGAATTTAAATCGCCTTTATGAAATTCTGTCAATCGTCCTTAATCGTTCAGTATTCGCCTAAAATCGCGGAGAAATGCCTTATTAAATTCTGTAATCCCCCTTAATCGCACGAAATCTCATGAAATCGGCCTGAAGTCGATCGGATATAGGATTCAATCGGCTATGTGACTCCATAATCGTCTGAAATCGCCAAAATATCGCATAAAATCGCCCCGAATGGCTTTACCTCACCTGTAATTGGTGGGGAAATGCTCTGTAATGCTCTGTAAACGTCCTGAATCTCCTGCCGTAGTTTGGTAATCACCTGACGACAGCAAGGTACGATTTTTATAAGACAGTCACTATTATTATTTCCAGATGAAAATAGTTGCTTGTCTCTGTCTGTTTCCCTATAAAGTATGTATAATGATCTCCCTCTCTCTCACACACACCCTACAGCAGCCTTGGAGACAGACATCTCTCCCATCTTAAGCACAAAAGTTCACATCCTTTACATAATTAGGTTCTGGGAGGGACAGCTAGGGTCAAACTTCTCATATACTCCCAACTTTATTGAGGAGGGGAGGTGGGCGTCCGGACACATCTTCAAGCTTGTCTTAAGAAATTTGAATTTGGTCGTAGTAGGCTCATACTTACATACATACATACATACATACATACATACATACATACTCATAATAAAACACACGCAGGTACACACTACAAC
>NW_024748849.1:615000-627500 GCF_018991925.1 Homarus americanus
TCAATGGTAGTCTGAGTATGGTAGGTTTATCAATGGTAGCCTGAGTATGGTAGGTTTATCAATGGTAGTCTGTCTATGGGGTAGCTTTATCACCCAGCAGTCTGAGCATGGTAGGTTTATCAACGGTAGTCTGGAGTATGGTAGGTTTATCAATGCAGGTCTGAGTATGGTAGGTTTATCAACGGTAGTCTGAGTATGGTAGGTTTATCACCTAGTCTGAGTATGGTAGGTTTATATCAATGGTAGTCTGAGTATGGTAGGCTTGATCAATGGTAGTCTTGAGTATGGTAGGTTTATCAATGGTAGTCTGAGTATGGTAGGTTTATCAATGGTGGTCTGAGTATGGTAGGTTTATCAATGGTAGTCTGAGTATGGTAGGTTTATCAATGGTAGTCTGAGTATGGTAGGTTTATCAATGGTAGTCTGAGTATGGTAGGTTTACTAATGGTAGTCTGTCTATGGTAGTTTTATCAATGGCAGTTCTGCCCATGGTAGTTTTTCATCAATGGTGGTCTGCCTTGGCGGTAGGTTTATCAATGGTAGTCTGAGTATGGCAGGCTTCTATCAATGGTAGTCTGTCTGGCGGCAGTTTATCAATGGTAGTCTGAGTATGGTAGGTTTATCAATGGTAGTCTGAGTATGGTAGGTTTATCAGTGGTAGTCTGAGTATGGTAGGTTTATCAATGGTGGTCTGAGTATGGTAGGTTTATCAATGGTAGTCTGGAGTGCGGTAGGTTTATCAATGGTAGTCTGTCTATGGTGTTTTATCAATGGTAGTCTGAGTATGGTAGGTTTATCAATGGTGGTCTGAGTATGGTAGGTTTATCAATGGTGGTCTGTCTATGGTAGGTTTATCAATGGTGGTCTGAGTATGGTAGGTTTATTCAATGGTAGTCTGAGTATGGTAGGTTTATCAATGGTAGTCTGTCTATGGTAGGTTTATCAATGGGTAGTCTGAGTACGGTAGGTTTTATCAATGGTAGTCTGAGTATGGTAGGTTTATCAATGGTAGTCTGAGTATGGTAGGCTTATCACCTATAGTCTGAGTATGGTAGGTTTATCAATGGTAGTCCATTATATGGTGTTTATCAATGGTAGTCTGTCTATGCAGTAGGTTTATCAATGGTAGTCTGAGTATGGTAGGTTTATCAAGTGGGTAGTCTGAGTATATGGTTTATCAATGGTAGTCTGAGTATGGTAGGTTTATCAATGCAGGTCTGAGTATGGTAGGTTTATCAATGGTAGTCTGAGTATGGTAGGTTTATTCAATGGTAGTCTGAGTATGGTAGGTTTATCAATGGTAGTCTGGTTCATGGTAGGTTTATCAATGGTAGTCTGAGTATGGTAGGTTTATCAATGGGCAGTCTGAGTATGGTAGGTTACCAGTGGTAGTCTGAGTATGGTAGGTTTATCACCTAGTCTGAGCATGGTAGGTTTATCAATTTGTGGTCTGAGTATGGTAGTTTTATCAATGGTAATTGAGTATGGTAGGTTTATCAATGGTAGTCTGAGTATGGTAGGTTTATCAATGGTAGTCTGTTCATGGTAGGTTTATCAATGGTAGTCTGGAGTATGGTAGGTTTATCAATGGTAGTCTGAGTATGGTAGGTTTATCAATGGTAGTCCTGGTATGGTAGGTTTATCAATGGTAGTCTGAGTATGGTAGGTTTATCAATGGTAGTCTGAGTATGGTAGGTTTATCAATGGTAGTCCCAGTATGGTAGGTTTATCAATGGTAGTCTGAGTATGGTAGGTTTATCAATGGTAGTCTGAGTATGGTAGGTTTATAATGGTAGTCTGTGTATTAGGTTTATCAATGGTAGTCTGTCTATGGTAGTTTATCAATGGTAGTCTGAGTATGGTAGGTTTATCAATGGTAGTCTGAGTATGGTAGGTTTATCAATGGTAGTCTGTCTATGGTAGTTTTATCAATGGTAGTCTGAGTATGGTGGTTTATCAATGGTGAGTCTGAGTATGGTAGGTTTATCAATGGTAGTCTGGTATGGTAGGTTTATCAATGGTAGTCTGAGTATGGTAGGTTATCAATGATCTGGTAAAGGTTTATCAATGGTGTCTGAGTATGGTGGTTTATCAATGGTAGTCTGGTATGGTAGGTTTATCAATGGTAGTCTGTCTTGGTTATCAATGTTCGGTATGGTAGGTTATCAATGTGGTCTTGGGGTTCTAGTATATGGTCTCAGTATGGTGAGTTTATCAATGGTAGTCTGAGTATGTAGGTTTATCAATATTGATCTATGGTAGGTTTATCAATGGTGGTCTGAGTATGGTAGGTTTATCAATGGTAGTCTGTATGTGGAGGTTTATCAATGGTAGTCTGGTATTGGTTTTATCAATGGTAGTCTGAGTATGGTAGGTTTATCAGTCGATAGGTTTATCAATGTTCTGGTATGGGTTTATCAATGGTAGCTTTATCAGTCGATGGTTTATCAATGTGTCTGATGGTAGTTTATCTATATCAATGGTAGTCTGGAGTATGGTAGGTTTATCGGTAGTCTGTTCATGGTAGTTTTTATCAATGGTAGTCTGGAGTATGGTAGGTTTATCAACGGTAGTCTGGAGTGCGTAGGTTTATCAATGGTAGTCTGGGAGGCTGGTAGGTTTATCAATGGTAGTCTGGAGTATGGCAGGTTTATCAATGTAGTCTGAGTATGGTAGGTTTATCAATGGTAGTCTGGAGTATGGTAGGTTTATCAATGGTGGTCTGAGTATGGTAGGTTTATCAATGGTAGTCTGTCTATGGTAGTTTTTACCAATGGGTAGTCTGTCTGGTGGTAGTTTTATCAATGGTGGTCTGGAGTATGTAGGGTTTACCAATGGTAGTCTGAGTATGGTAGGTTTATCAATGGTAGTTTGTCTAAGTGGTAGTTTTATCAATGGTAGTCTGTCTATGGTAGTTTTATCAATGGTGGTCTGAGTATGGTATATTTATCAACGGTAGTCTGAGTATGGTAGGTTTATCAATGGTAGTCTGTCTATGTAGTTTTTATCAACGGTAGTCTGTCTATATGGTAGTTTTACCAATGGTGGTCTGAGTATGGTAGGTTTAACAATGGTAGTCTGAGTATGGTAGGCTTTTTATCAATGGTAGTTTGTCTATGGTAGTTTCTTTTATCAATGGTAGTCTTCATTGTCTATGGTAGTTTTTACCAACAGGTCTGGAGTATGGTAGTTTTATCAATGGTGGTCTGAGTATGGTAGGTTTATCAATGGTAGTCTGTGTATGGTAGTTTTATCAATGGTAGTCTGAGTATGGTAGGTTTATCAATGGTAGTCTGTGTATGGTAGTTTTATCAATGGTGGTCTGAGTATGGTAGGTTTATCAATGGTAGTCTGAGTATGGTAGGTTTATCAATGGTAGTCTGAGTATGGTAGGTTTATCAATGGTAGTCTGAGTATGGTAGGTTTATCAATGGTGGTCTGAGTATGGTAGGTTTATCAATGGTAGTCTGTCTATGGTAGTTTTATCAATGGTAGTCTGTCTATGGTAGTTTTACCAATGGTGGTCTGAGTATGGTAGGTTTATAAATGGTAGTCTGAGTATGGTAGTTTTATCAATGGTAGTTTGTCTATGGTAGTTTTATCAATGGTAGTCTGTCTATGGTAGGTTTATAAATGGTAGTCTGTGTATGGTAGTTTTATCAATGGTGGTCTGAGTATGGTAGGTTTATCAATGGTGGTCTGAGTATGGTAGGTTTATCAATGGTAGTCTGAGTATGGTAGGTTTATCAATGGTGGTCTGAGTATGGTAGGTTTATCAATGGTAGTCTGTGTATGGTAGTTTTATCAATGGTAGTCTGTGTATGGTAGTTTTATCAATGGTGGTCTGAGTATGGTAGGTTTATCAATGGTAGTCTGTCTATAAGTAGTTTTATCAATGGTAGTCTGTCTATAGTAGTTTTACCAATGGTGGTCTGAGTATAGTGGGTTTATCAATGGTAGTCTAGTATGGTAGGTTTATCAATGGTAGTTTGTCTATAGTGGTTTTATCAATGGTAGTCTGTCTATGGTAGTTTTATCAGTAGTGAATCTGGTATGGTAGGTTTTATCAATGGTAGTCCTGAGTATGGTAGGTTTATCAGTGGTGGTCTGAGTATGGTAGGTTTATCAATGGTAGTCTGAGTATGGTAGGTTTATCAATGGTGGTCTGAGTATGGTAGGTTTATCAGTGGTGGTCTGAGTATGGTAGGTTTATCAATGGTAGTCTGAGTATGGTAGGTTTATCAATGGTAGTCTGAGTATGGTAGGTTTATCAGTGGTGGTCTGAGTATGGTAGGTTTATCAATGGTAGTCTGAGTATGGTAGGTTTATCAATGGTAGTCTGAGTATGGTAGGTTTATCAATGGTAGTCTGAGTATGGTAGGTTTATCAGTGGTGGTCTGAGTATGGTAGGTTTATCAATGGTAGTCTGAGTATGGTAGGTTTATCAATGGTAGTCTGAGTATGGTAGGTTTATCAATGGTAGTCTGAGTATGGTAGGTTTATCAATGGTAGTCTGAGTATGGTAGGTTTATCAATGGTGGTCTGAGTATGGTAGGTTTATCAATGGTAGTCTGAGTATGGTAGGTTTATCAATGGTAGTCTGAGTATGGTAGGTTTATCAATGGTAGTCTGTATCCCTGACTGTGTGTCTCTCTGTATGTAGACTATTGTGTATGTGTGTGTGGCCAGTTACGACAGACAGACAGACAGACAGGCAGAGTAGATTTATCATTGGCATACAAACCTTTAATGTTCCTCCTTACTAAAAGAATATGGAAACCGTCACAGAGGTTCGGCTCAAACATAACATGGAAGACCAGACATTAAATCTGATTAAATCTATTTATCTATTCACTTTTCCATAAACACGCGAATTTCTCCTATTTTTCTTCACTTTACGACAACGATGACTATTACACATAGCTTTACTGATCCTCAAACTGTATAAATATGACTAAAGTAAATAAACCAATATGTAATAAAAGTAAATTCAGATAAAGAAATAAGAAGGGAAAACTGTAACCCATTTTCTGTGGTAGGGGAGTGGGAGCGGTTGCCAGCGAGTGTTTTATCGTATCTATATAAGTGTGGGTGTTGATAGACTGTACAGGGAGTGTGATGTGGGACGGTGGGAGGGGAGGGAGGCTCAGGTTTAGATGGTGGTAGGTGATGAGTGGTGAGGGTGATTACCGAGGGTGAGAGTGACGGGGGAAGGGGAAACAGAGAATGAGGAGTGAGAGGAAAGTAGAACAGGTGGGGGATGGATGGAGATGACGAGAGAAATTATTAGAAAGAATAAAGAAGACTACTACTACTACTACTACTCCTAATAATAATAATAATAATAATAATAATAATAATAATAATAATAATAATAATAATAATAATAAATGGCCACCTCTTCCCCCAAAATATTAACACCCAAAACACGAAGTCAATAAATCACACAAAAATTCGTATTAAAAAAAATTAATGAATAAACAAAATATAAATAAAACTAGGTATTTTAACTCTGTAAATCATGAACGAAATTATGTCACCAAATACCAATCTTTTTTTTTAATAAAAGCGAACCACTGTATACTGATTGCATATAAAGATAAGGCAATTATAAAATATGTTTATATAAACATCAAAGACAGTTTATATCAAATAAATCTGAAACTAATAAAAATCAAAATGTTGATACCATTTTCTTTTTTTTGGATAATAAGCATTTTTTAATAATAATAATACTAATAATAATAATAATAATAATAATAATTATTATTATTAGTAGTAGTAGTAGTATTTAAACAACTATTACTACTACACCTCCAAATTGCCCTTATAGCCATACCCTCACACAATTCATTACCTAACTAACCCTAATACAAAAGTAACTACCCTCGCTGAGCCACATACATAATACAGCATTTGGTAACTGTTGCCCATGTCTGTGACTGATGTTGGTTTAGGAGCTGAAGATCTTGTTCCCCTGAGAAACAACAGAGCAGACCTGAGCAAAGAGAATGAGAGGCGACACCTCAACCAGGTCACGACGTAACTTCTAGGTTGCTGCTTCTGTTATGATAACCTCAGTCAGTCTGGTGTAGAAGCACTTTGCACTAGGTCCCATTCCGCCCCGTATTATGAACACCAATGGAGTGAAGCTACCTTGGTTGACATTCTGGATTTTCTATGCCATGCTCTGTTCTTTTCGTTCTCGTTTCTCCTGTGTTCAGCATCGAGAGTCAGGTCAGGGTGATATGCAGCCAGGGAATCGAATATCCTGATGTCAAAGAAGGCTCGCTGTCCCCTCGTCCAGAATCTTTGAGTACTGACGTCCACACAGACTTCTTTAGTTGTGTTAGCGCCACAGGTAAAGGAAACGCTCTCCATCCAGTGGGGTCGGTTTCACAATGACATCATGGCATATCTCCACAAAAATTCTGTGAGGGCCCTTACTTCATTGTGCCTCATGCTAACGAAACCGCCTTCTTGCACACCAGTGAATGGTTGATATCATAGGATGCTTCACACATGCATTGGACAGGCATGCCTCCCAATGGCCAACCATACCTTAGAGCAATAGCGTCTGTGAATTTCTTGTTCTTATCGGTAAAGTTGTTAGCCACTTCGAAGCGCCCACCTCCTGTGCGCCCTCTTCCTTTTCTTTGCGATCTCTGACAGTTGTTGCATCAGTAGTTGTAGCTTTTCACTTTGGGGGCACTGCCGTTCTGTAGTAATGGAACGTCGAATTTTGCCTCGTTCGTTGGTGGCTACATAACTCGCGGCATTTTGAGCTACTATGTACTCAGTTAGGGCTGCCGTGAGCTTGACAGAGTTCTCATGTTCAGTGGCAACAAGAACCTCTGGGTTAGTGATTCCTATTTCTCCTTGTGTCGCTGGTAGTGCAAGGAGTGACCTTTATGTAGAGGTAAGGTGGTGTCTCTGCCTAAAACACAGACACTCTAAACACCCCTCACGCCCACCCCAACACACACACACACACACAAATCTGGCTCAACATTATACAAACACCATATCCTCTATATTCATTAAAAAAAAATAAAATAAAATAAAGCAAAAATAATTTAGTAATCTCCCTAAAAATCAGTTTAAACACCAGTTCGCTCGGTATTGTATAAAAGAGATTGGTAAAATGTATGAGTAAAGTACCCGAAGGCAATGTGATGGTTATACAAGAAAGAAAACGAATATATATGCATTACATAAACTCAGGTAACAAGGATTTTATAAAAGAAAATTGCGTTTTTATTCTTGAGTCCATAATATTGAATACCAGAAGAGCATACCATCCCAGTTGGATTACGAGAAAACAAATATATACATTAAATAAACTCAGGTAACAGAGGTTTTATAGGGCTTTAGTTTCAGAGAATATAACACTGAATAATATGAGGAAATGTTTGAGGTTTGTTTACGGGAAAAAGGTACAAATTAACGCAGAAACAAAGTCGACCTTGGGTAGATATACAACACATTACTCTCTAAAGGAGGGAGAAGCGTGGCCCAGCACGGCACTTGACTGAACTGTCACTCCCCCAATTAACTCAATCACAGTACCGTCGTCACATCTGAGGGTTGGCGACCACAGTCCTCCACTCTACTCGTTCTCGGGCTGTTGTTACCAATCCTCTAAGGTTTGTATCTCTCTCAGGACTCAGTGTGTTTAATTCATTCACCCATCTCAGTCTCCGCCTTCCCCTGGCCCTCCTACCCTCAACTTTATCCATTAATATTACTGTTATTATCTTCTCAGCCCTAATTATATGACCAAAGTATCTCATTTTGTCTTTTCTGTGAATTTCAAGTATTTATCGTGACTAACACCCCTCCCTCAACAACTGGGAGATAATATTAATAGCAATTGTTTACACAGCATCTCGTTGAAAATCCCTCAAAACAAAGACTAAAAGAGTGTTTAAAAAGCGGCAAATATCTCCCGGAAACAGGTCACTTATGACATCAAAAAGCAGGTTTTTAATTACCATCTGGGTAACACACACACACACACACACACACACACACACACACACAATTAAATAAAAAAACAAAATTAACCCACCACATCCCTCCATGCCAACCTCCCCCTGACCTACCCTCATCCCCTACCTACCTTTCCCTTACCTATTCTCATCCCCCATCTATCCTACCCCTCACCTACCCATCATAACTTTACCTATCCTTCCCCCACCTATCCTTCCCTTCACCTACCCTCATCCCCCACCAACTCTCCCCTACCTCCCATCTCCCCCACCACCAAAAAAAGTTTGCAGATAAAGATTCCAGATCATAGTTTCTCTTTAACGAGTTATGTTGTGCCTCAGAACCTTGGCGGATGTTTTTGACCCTCGCTTTTGTGTTTGTGTTTTTCGTCGTGTGTTTTACCCTCGGGAAGGTAAGATAAAAGGTTCGTTATGTACGCTGTGGTGAGTTATCATACTTAAGTGGGGTGTGGTGGTGGTGCGGAGGAAGAACGTGGTTGTACTGTACGTTGACGGTGTTCTTATACTGTACAGGCGAGGCTACTTGTCGTACACTGATAATACAATGGTGTACGTACAGTGCGATGGTTCATTGATATCATAGTGATAGTATAGTGAAGGCATTGGTACATTGGTAAACTGATATAGTACAATGACACTTTGTGAGTTATTGATGTAGACATTATTTAATCTCTCTCTCTCTCTCTCTCTCTCACTTTTCAATAAAACAAGACAAAGGTATACACACACACACACACACACACACACACACACACACACACTACTCATGTGAATTAACATGTCAACAATAAGAATTATAATACAACAAAAGATTAGAATAACGAGACTTGCTAATGAGTGTTAGAGAGCGGCGAGGAGTAGCCTGTGTCAACTCCTCATTGTCTCCTTCCCTCTTACCCTTTCCTCTCTCCCTCTCTCCTATCTCCCTCCTTGCGTCTTGCTTCCTTCCCTCCCTCCCAAGAGATCAAAATCACTTCCCCCATATAGAGATGAAGATAAGAATAACAAGTGCGGCTTAAGACGATTGTGTTCTTCTCCATCTTGATAATAATGATAAGTCAATGTTGATGAAAATGGTCTTTGTCCTGTGCAAGTTAGGAGTGGGTGGACGAGGGTGAGGGAGGAGTGTAGTGTAGTGAAGAGGTCTGGGACATTCTTTGATGGTGAGAAAAGAGAGAGAGACAAAAGAGACACACAGACAAAGAGAGTTAAGTATATAAATATAAATATAGACAGACAGACAGACAGACAGACAGATAATGAAGAGGTCTTTCCTGCATGATGATTGAGAGAGAGAGAGAGAGAGAGAGAGAGAGAGAGAGAGAGAGAGAGTTCTTCATCAGCAGGTAGAGGACCACACCTTCATGAGTGGCTCAGAGACGTGTCTGACGAGTTAATGAGAGAGACTCGAGACTAGGACCTGCCTGTAGGAGGGAGACAGCCCGGGGCAGGCAGTGCTGCTCATCCAGATGGTGTAGGAAAGAGGGAGTCACAGCCCTGCTAGAAGAGAGCGTGGTGGTGGTGGTGGTGGTGGTGGTGGTGGTGGTGGTGATGGTGGTGGTGGTGATAGTGCAGGTGTTGGCACTTCAGCTGAGACGATGCAGAGGGTGTAGTGTTTCTTCCGTGTGATATTTGCTCTCTGTCTCTCTCTCTCTGTGTGTGTATGAACCTCTGTCCTGTGTGGCAGTGAACAGTGATACCACCCTCAGTGTCAAGACCTGACTGAATTACTCACAATAGGCAAACTGTACTACAAGCTTTGTCAATAAATTTGTTAAACTAAAAAAACTACCTCTCTCTCTCTCTCTCTCTCTTTTATTAGTGCTTCTACATATTTTTCATTTGTTCATATTTTAGTCTTTGTTTTACCTCCACTCCATCACCACCTCCTGCCTCCCTCTCCCTCTTACCCATTTAATTTAAATCAGCCTCTTAATAATAACCACCAAATGGAACTACCCCTTTACCCCACACCCTCCCTTCCCCATCCCTCCACTCCTTCCACTCACCGTCCCTTTCCCTCTCCTTCCCCCTCACCTCCCCCCCTCACCTCCCCACTCGCCAAATGATACACGATATCAACCCGGAAATAGCAAATAAAAAGGGTCGTTTTTTGGCGTCTCCTGGGAGGTGAGGGGGGGGGTTGAGGGGGAAGAGGGGGTATCAAGGTGTATATTTCTCGGCACTCAGGCCACAACCGGTGAAGGGGGGGGGGGGCCTCGCTCTCAGGTGCCCGTGATGGTTTATTGACACGAGTTCCACAATAACTGATTTAAATACGGACGTGTGAGTTGACGGTATCTAGTTTTACTTATTTAGTTATGAGTCGAAAGAGAATTCGAAGGCGATAAAAAACAATAATAAATAAATAAATAAAAGGTCGTAATTGTTTATATATAAGGATCTAGTCAATAATATATACTTCATTTTAAATCGTCCACAGAAATATACCCAGTAAAACATTGTGGTGTTTTGAGTTGTGCGGAGGGAGAGGGAGGGGAGGGGAGGAGGGGAGGAGGGGAGGGGAGGAGGGGAGGGAGGGAGGGGAGGGAGGGGAGGAGGGGAGGAGGAGGAGGGAGGAGGGAGGAGGGGAGGGGTTACAGTCAGTAATAGAGGTAGTGTGATTGATAGTCTCCGAGCAGGAACATGTGCAGCTCCTCTGACCAAGTATCCAGGTCTGAATTTTGTATTATATTTTTAGAAACATTATAAATACTAACTTATTTTCACTATTATTAATATTATTACTATTGCAAATAATATTATCGTTATTATTACCAATATTATCACAACCATTATTATTATTACTACATGTTGAAAATTATTGCTGTTGTTATTATCATTACCACTACAATTATTGATATTATTACGAGTAACACCTCATTATTATTACTAGCAATATCTTCAGTGATAACCTACCCTAACCTACCCTAACCTACCCTAACCTACCCTAACCTAACCTAACCTAACCTAACCTAACCTACCCTAACCTAAGCTATCCACCCTAACCTAACCTACCTAACCTACCCCTAACCTAACCTACCTAACCCAACCTAATCCCAACCTTACCCTAATCCCAACTCCCAGGCCCTAACCCAACGGCCATCCTGCACTTCTTAACCTAACCTAACCTACCCTAACCTACCCTAACCTACCCTAACCTACCCTAACCTAACCTAACCTAACCTAACCTAACCTAAGAAACTCCTACCTAGAAAAAACGTCTACCTCGGGGAGTATTTAGCGGGGCTTGGACGGTAAAGGTCGGGGGCCACTTCCTTAACCTGTAATCACTGGGGACAGGTAATGCTCAAGTCTCTCCTCCGACCCTGATAGACAGACAGACAGATAGATAGATAGATAGACAGACAGACAGACAGGTACATAGATAGATAGGTAGATAGACAGATAGATAGATAGATAGATAGATAGATAATGTATGGGTGTATGAGAAAGGTAGATGTATATTGAAGATTTAGATGAATGTGTATGAGTGTGTACTGTACTGTACTGTAGGTGAGTAATACTGTAATATGTGTATACAGTATCTACATGTGTGTATGTTAGAGAATGTATGTGTGTATGGCTCGGCGGGTATGACCGGTTTCCACAGATATAAGGCCGACTGCCCTCTACACCACATAACCATAAGTCGTAATAGTTCCAGTCTTAATAGGCCCCACCATTAATAGTTCCAGTCTTAATAGGCCCCACCACTAATAGTTCCAGTCTTAATAGGCCCCACCACTAATAGTTCCAGTCTTAATAGGCCCCGCCACTAATAGTTCCAGTCTTAATAGGCCCCACCACTAATAGTTCCCATAAGAAATGCAGCTAATTATAAGTGGGGCCCATTATAGATGGTTCTCATTAAGACTATAGCTAATTAGAACTATAGGGTCCATGAGAACTTTGTCCCACTGGCACAGGACTGGGCCCCATAACACCTATTTGTGATTGCCTTCTTATTCAACAGTGTGTACAGTAGTATAGCTAAATAAACAATTGATCTCATGATGGTGTCCACGAAGACAATCTATGTTTGAGTGTTAATTAATGTGCTATAGCCCTCAGCCTCAACTACTGGTACACAAAGGCGCCGCCACACACTCTTACTATAGTTACATTGTGAAGAAGAATCACTTGTTATTATGGATAGATTAAACCTGTTTTAGTACCTTTTAATGTAGTGCTTTTTAATTTAAATATAGTATACTAAACTATCATAATTATTATAGAAAATTATTCTTGGTTTACTAAAGCTTTTTAGTTGCCGCCATATCTCTTCACAAAATTAGAGAAATTTACATAGTTTTAAAATTAAAGCAGAGGAAGTTGCTTTAATAAGTCGCTTTTACAACTTTAAGAAACTGTATACGTAATGTCTTAAAGTTAAATAAGTATTGTAGTATAAAAATGACTAAAAAAATATCAGTGCTGACCTTTCGCGGCAAAAACTAATTGTTTTTAATTTAAATCCAATTAAGT